>NC_042985.1:2222721-2227721 GCF_901001165.1 Salmo trutta | reverse complement strand
GCCTGTGTGTGTGTGTGTAACTGTGTGCCTGTGTGTGTGCATGTGTGTGTGTGTGTGTGCCTGTGTGTGTGTGTGTGCCTGTGTGTGTGTGTGTGTGCCTGCGTTGTAACTGTGTGCCTGTGTGTGTGTGTGTGCCTGTGTGTGTGTGTGTGTGTGTGTGTGTGTGTGTGTGTGTGTGTGTGTGTGTGTGTGTGTGTGTGTGTGTGTGTGTGCCTGCGTTGTAACTGTGTGTGTGTGCCTGTGTGTGTGTGTGTAACTGTGTGCCTGTATGTGTGCCTGTGTGTGTGTGCCTGTGTTGTAACTGTGTGTGTGGTGTGTGTGTGTGTGTGTGTGTGTGTGTGTGTGTGTGTGTGTGTGTGTGTGTGTGTGTGTGTGTGTGTGTGTGTGTGTGTGTGTGTGTGTGTGTGTGTGTGTGCCTGCGTTGTAACTGTGTGTGTGTGCCTGTGTGTGTGTGTGCCTGTGTGTGTGTGTAACTGTGTGCCTGTGTGTGTGTGCCTGTGTTGTAACTGTGTGTGTGTGTGTCTGTGTCTGTGTCTGTGTGTGTGTGTGTGTGTGTGTGTGTGTGTGTGTGTGTGTTTGTTTGTTTGTTTGTTTGTTTGTTTGTTTGTTTGTTCTCCCCTCCCTAGACATCCAGTCCAGTAAGCATAAGGACCGGAGGAAAGGCTCGTTGGACGTCAGATCGACTACGTCTCGAGGGAGCGATGGTGAGAGGACTGGGACAGAGAGAGAGACTATGGAACTGCTCTAGAGAACAGCATTACAAATCAACTGGATTAACATGATCAATATTATTCTACTTGTTTATTGGACACATCTTTGGAGATGGATACTGATCATGACATGTTGACTAGTGAGGAACAAGCTAGTGTCGTGGTGTCTACGGGGAAGCCTTCCTCTTCTTGTCTTCCTCTCCTCGTCTTCCTCTCCTCGTCTCTCATCGCCTCTCCTCGTCTTCCTCTCCTCATCTCTCATCGCCTCTCCTCGTCTTCCTCTCCTCCCTCTCCTCGTCTTCCTCTCCTCGTCTTCCTCTCCTCGTCTCTCATCGCCTCTCCTCGTCTTCCTCTCCTCATCTCTCATCGCCTCTCCTCGTCTTCCTCTCCTCCCTCTCCTCGTCTTCCTCTCCTCGTCTTCCTCTCCTCGTCTCTCATCGCCTCTCCTCGTCTTCCTCTCCTCATCTCTCATCGCCTCTCCTCGTCTTCCTCTCCTCGTCTTCCTCTCCTCGCCTCTCCTCGTCTTCCTCTCCTCCCTCTCCTCGCCTCTCCTCGTCTTCCTCTCCTCCCTCTCATCGCCTCTCCTCGTCTTCCTCTCCTCATCTCTCATCGCCTCTCCTCGTCTTCCTCTCCTCGTCTTCCTCTCCTCCCTCTCCTCGCCTCTCCTCGTCTTCCTCTCCTCCCTCTCCTCGCCTCTCCTCGTCTTCCTCTCCTCATCTCTCATCGCCTCTCCTCGTCTTCCTCTCCTCGTCTTCCTCTCCTCGTCTTCCTCTCCTCGTCTTCCTCTCCTCATCTCTCATCGCCTCTCCTCGTCTTCCTCTCCTCCCTCTCATCGCCTCTCCTCGTCTTCCTCTCCTCATCTCTCATCGCCTCTCCTCGTCTTCCTCTCCTCGTCTTCCTCTCCTCCCTCTCCTCGTCTTCCTCTCCTCGTCTTCCTCTCCTCCCTCTCCTCGCCTCTCCTCGTCTTCCTCTCCTCATCTCTCATCGCCTCTCCTCGTCTTCCTCTCCTCGTCTTCCTCTCCTCCCTCTCCTCGTCTTCCTCTCCTCGTCTTCCTCTCCTCGTCTTCCTCTCCTCGTCTTCCTCTCCTCGTCTTCCTCTCCTCGTCTTCCTCTCCTCATCTCTCCTCGTCTTCCTCTCCCTCGTCTTCCTCTCCTCGTCTTCCTCTCCTCATCTCTCCTCGCCTCTCCTCGTCTTCCTCTCCTCATCTCTCATCGCCACTCCTCGTCTTCCTCTCCTCGTCTTCCTCTCCTCCCTCTCATCGCCTTTCCTCGTCTTCCTCTCCTCACCTCTCCTCGTCTCTCCTCGTCTTCCTTTCCTCGTCTTCCTCTCCTCCCTCTCCTCGTCTTCCTCTCCTCGCCTCTCCTCGTCTTCCTCTCCTCACCTCTCATCGCCTTTCCTCGTCTTCCTCACCTCTCCTCGTCTCTCCTAATTTCCTCTTTTAGTCACTTTGTAGACCTCATTTAATGCAGGCTGGTTCCCATTAGTAGGTCAGTTGGGTATAAAGCTTCGTGGTGGTTGAGTTTGTCCTCATGTTTACAGGCAGTTCCCAGAGAAGACACTCCTCCATGGCCAGAATCCACTCCATGACCATCGAAGCTCCAATCACCAAGGTGCCTACTTTTCATACAATGACTTACACAACTCTGTCATTTACTACATAGTAATATAGTCATATAGTCATTTCATATGATATCTGTGGTACTTTAAGTTCTGTCACATGATAAATCCTTATACCTAAGGTTCTGTCACATGACCACACCTAGTCCTCAAGGTTCTGTCACATGACCACTCCTAGTCCTCAAGGTTCTGTCACATGACCACTCCTAGTCCTCAAGGTTCTGTCACATGACCACTCCTAGTCCCCAAGGTTCTGTCACATGACCACTCCTAGTCCTCAAGGTTCTGTCACATGACCACTCCTAGTCCTCAAGGTTCTGTCACATGACCACTCCTAGTCCCCAAGGTTCTGTCACATGACCACTCCTAGTCCCCAAGGTTCTGTCACATGACCACTCCTAGTCCTCAAGGTTCTGTCACATGACCACACCTAGTCCTCAAGGTTCTGTCACATGACCACTCCTAGTCCCCAAGGTTCTGTCACATGACCACTCCTAGTCCTCAAGGTTCTGTCACATGACCACTCCTAGTCCTCAAGGTTCTGTCACATGACCACACCTAGTCCTCAAGGTTCTGTCACATGACCACTCCTAGTCCTCAAGGTTCTGTCACATGACCACTCCTAGTCCCCAAGGTTCTGTCACATGACCACACCTAGTCCCCAAGGTTCTGTCACATGACCACTCCTAGTCCTCAAGGTTCTGTCACATGACCACTCCTAGTCCTCAAGGTTCTGTCACATGACCACACCTAGTCCTCAAGGTTCTGTCACATGACCACTCCTAGTCCTCAAGGTTCTGTCACATGACCACTCCTAGTCCTCAAGGTTCTGTCACATGACCACACCTAGTCCTCAAGGTTCTGTCACATGACCACTCCTAGTCCCCAAGGTTCTGTCACATGACCACTCCTAGTCCTCAAGGTTCTGTCTGTCTGTCTGTCTGTCTGTCTGTCTGTCTGTCTGTCTGTCTGTCTGTCTGTCTGTCTGTCTGTCTGTCTGTCTGTCTGTCTGTCTGTCTGTGGGTGTGTGTAAACTGTACACAGCTGCATCATGTTAGTTCTAGCAGTTCCTACCATTGTCCCACCTCTCCTCAGTCTCTGTAGTAGAAAAAAGTTAAATAAATGTGGTATAACTTCTACCTCTGCTACTTTATCATTCCGGTTTTATTGTGTTGCCTCTTTCTCTCTATCTAACCATGTTATCTTTCTCTCTATCTAACCATGATATCTTTCTTTCTCTCTCTCTAACCATTATATCTTTCTCTCTATCTAACCATGTTATCTTTCTCTCTCTCTAACCATGATATCTTTCTTTCTCTCTCTCTAACCATGATATCTTTCTCTCTATCTAACCATGTTATCTTTCTCTCTCTCTAACCATGATATCTTTCTTTCTCTCTCTCTAACCATGATATCTTTCTCTCTATCTAACCATGATATCTTTCTCTCTCTCTAACCATGATATCTTTCTTTCTCTCTATTTAACCATGATATCTTTCTTTCTCTCGAACCATGATATCTTTCTCTCTATCTAACCATAATATATTTCTTTCTCTCTATCTAACCATGATATCTTTCTCTCTATCTAACCATGATATCTTTCTCTCTATCTAACCATGATATCTTTCTCTCTATCTAACCATGATATCTTTCTCTCTATTTAACCATGATATCTTTCTTTCTCTCTCTCTAACCATGATATCTTTCTTTCTCTCTAACCATGATATCTTTCTCTCTATCTAACCATGATATCTTTCTTTCTCTCTATCTAACCATGATATCTTTCTTTCTCTCTATCTAACCATGATATCTTTCTCTCTATCTAACCATGATATCTTTCTCTCTATCTAACCATGATATCTTTCTCTCTATCTAACCATGATATCTTTCTTTCTTTCTCTCTATCTAACCATGATATCTTTCTCTCTATCTAACCATGATATCTTTCTCTCTCTAATACCATGATATCTTTATCTCTATTTAACCATGATATCTTTCTTTCTCTCTATTTAACCACGATATCTTTCTCTCTATCTAACCATGATATCTTTCTCTATATCTAACCATGATATATTTCTCTCTATCTAACCATGATATCTTTCTCTCTATCTAACCATGATATATTTCTCTCTATTTAACCATGATATCTTTCTTTCTCTCTATCTAACCATGATATATTTCTCTCTATCTAACCATGATATCTTTCTCTCTATCTAACCATGATATCTTTCTCTCTATTTAACCATGATATCTTTCTTTCTCTCTATCTAACCATGATATCTTTCTCTCTATCTAACCATGATATCTTTCTCTCTATCTAACCATTATATCTTTCTTTCTCTCTATTTAACCATGCTATCTTTATTTCTCTCTCTCTAACCATGATATCTTTCTCTCTATTTAACCATGATATCTTTCTTTCTCTCTATCTAACCATGATATCTTTCTCTCTATCTAACCATGATATCTTTCTCTCTATCTAACCATGATATCTTTCTTTCTCTCTATTTAACCATGATATCTTTCTTTCTCTCTATTTAACCATGATATCTTTCTCTCTATTTAACCATGATATCTTTCTTTCTCTCTCTAATTCAAATGTTTTATTGACATGTAAGTGTTACCATACTTTACATGGCCACATTCAACATAATGAAAGATGACTAAGATAA